>NW_026892795.1:0-5000 GCF_033815535.1 Pezoporus flaviventris
TGCACAAACGGTTGCCGTCTGCTGCCAGAGCCGAAGAGCCAGGAGGGAAAGCATGTGCTGGGTATCTTCAGCACACAGTCAGCTTTGCAACGGTGTCACCATCATTGCTGTCGCTCCTCGGTGTCATACCTAAAGTCCATTTGAATGCACCCTCTTCGGAGCTTGCTCTCGGCTGCCCAGCAGCACAGTGAGTAGAGCACGAACAGTTGCCGTCTGCTCCCACAATCGAAGAGCCAGGAGGGAAATCTGGTGCTCTGAATCTTCTGCACACAGTCAGCTTTGACCCAGTGCGTCCATCATTGCTGTCGCTCCTCACTTTCATGCCTAGAAGTTCATTTGAATCCAACTTCTCTGCTCGTTGCTCTTGGCTGCCCAGCAGCACAGTCAGTAGAGCATGAACGTCTGGCCTCTGCTCCCAGAGCCGAGGAGCCCGGAGGGAAAGCATGTGCTGGGCATCTTCAGCACACAGTCAGCTTTGCAACGGTGTCACCATCATTGCTGTCGCTCCTCGGTTTCATATGTAAAAGTCCATTTGAATGCAACGTCTCCAAAGCTTGTTCTCGGCTGCCCAGGGGCACAGTGATTAGTGCATGAACGTCTGGCCTCTGCTCTTAGAGCCGAAGAGCCAGGATGGAAAACATGTGCTGGGCATCTTCAGCACACAGTCAGCTTTGCAACGGTGTCACCATCATTGCTGTCGCTCCTCGGTTTCATACTTAAAAGTCCATTTGAGTGCAACCGCTCCGAAGCTTGTTCTCGGCTGCCCAGGGGCAGAGCGATTAGTGCACGAACGTCTGGCTTCTGCTCCCAGATCCGAAGAGCCAGGAGGAAAGCATGTGCTGGGCATCTTCAGCACACAGTCAGCTTTGCAACGGTGTCACCATCATTGCTGTCGCTCCTCGCTTTCATACCTAAAGGTCCATTTGAATGCACCCTCTTCAGAGCTTGCTCTCGGCTGCCCAGCAGCACAGTGAGTAGAGCACGAACGGTTGTCGTCTGCTCCCACAGTCGACGAGCCAGGAGGGAAAGCATGTGCTGCGCATCTTCAGCACACAGTTAGCTTTGCAACGGTGTCACCATCATTGCTGTCGCTCCTCGGTTTCATACCTGAATGTCCACTCGAATGCAACCTCTACGAAGCTTGCTCTGAGCTGCCAAGTAGCACAGCGATTAGAGCACGAACGTCTGGCCTCTGCTCCCAGAGCCGAAGAGCCAGGAGGGAAAGCATGTGCTGCGCATCTTCAGCACACAGTCAGCTTTGCAATGCTGTCACCATTATTGCTGTCACTCCTCGGTTTCATACCTAAAAGTACATTTGAATGCAACCTCTCCAAAGCTGCTTCTCAGCTGCCAAGTAGCTCAGCGATTAGTGCACGAACGTCTGGCCTCTGCTCCCAGAGCCGAAGTGCCAGGAGGGAAAGCATGTGCTGGGCATCTTCAGCACACAGCCAGCTTTACAACGGTGTCACCATCATTGCTGTCGCTCCTCGCTTTCATACCTAAACGTCCATTTGAAAGCACCCTCTTCAGAGTTTGCTCTCGGCTGCCCAGCAGCACAGTGAGTAGAGCAAGAACGGTTGCCGTCTGCTAGCACAGTGGAGGAGCCAGGAGGGAAAGCATGTGCAGGGCATCTTCAGCACACAGTCAGCTTTGCAACGGTGTCACCATCATTGCTGTCGCTCCTCGGTGTCATGCCTAAAGGTCCATTTGAATGCACCCTCTTCGGGAGCTTGCTCTCGGCTGCCCGGCAGCACAGTGAGTAGAGCACCAACAGTTGCCGTCTGCTCCCACAATCGAAGAGCCAGGAGGGAAAGCTGGTGCTCTGAATCTTCTGCACACAGTCAGCTTTGCAACAGTGCCTTCATCATTGCTGTCGCTCCTCACTTTCATACCGAGAAGTTCATTTGAATCCAACTTCTCTGCTCGTTGCTCTTGGCTGCCCAGCAGCACAGGAGTAGAGCACGAACGTCTGGCCTCTGCTCTCAGAGCCGAAGAGCCAGGAGGGAAAGCATGTGCTGGGCTTCTTCAGCACACAGTCAGCTTTGCAACGGTGTCACCATCATTGCTGTCGCTCCTCGCTTTCATACATAAAGGTCCATTTGAATGCACCCTCTTCGGAGCTTGCTCTCGGCTGCCCAGCTGCACAGTGAGTAGAGCACGAACAGTTGCCGTCTGCTCCCACAATCGAAGAGCCAGGAGGGAAAGCTGGTGAAAGCTTAGGGTTAGGGTTAGGGTTAGGGTTAGGGTTAGCGTTAGGGGTTAGGGTTAGGGGTTAGGGTTACGGTTAGGGTTAGGGCTAGGGTAAGGGTTAGGGGTTAGGGTTAGGATTAGGGTTATGGTTAGGTTTAGGGTTAGGGTTAGGGTTAGGGGGTAGGGTTAGGGTTAGGGTAGGGTTAGGGTTGGGTTAGGGTTAGGGTTAGGGTTAAGCTTAGGGTTAGGGTTGCCGTCTGCTCCCACAGTCGAAGAGCCAGGCAGGAAAGCATATGCGGGGCAACTTCAGTACACAGTCAGCTTTGCAATGCTGTCACCATTATTGCTGTCACTCCTCGGTTTCATACCTAAAAGTACATTTGAATGCAAAATCTCCAAAGCTGCTTCTCAGCTGCCAAGTAGCTCAGCGATTAGTGCACGAACGTCTGGCCTCTGCTCCCAGAGCCGAAGTGCCAGGAGGGAAAGCATGTGCTGGGCATCTTCAGCACACAGCCAGCTTTGCAACGGTGTCACCATCATTGCTGTCGCTCCTCGCTTTCATACCTAAACGTCCATTTGAAAGCACCCTCTTCAGAGCTTGCTCTCGGCTGCCCAGCTGCACAGTGAGTAGAGCACGAACTTCTGGCTTCTGCTCCCAGATCCGAAGAGCCGGGAGGGAAAGCATGTGCTGGGCATCTTCAGCACACAGTCAGCTTTGCAACGGTGTCACCATCATTGCTGTCGCTCCTCGCTTTCATACCTAAAGGTCCATTTGAATGCACCCTCTTCGGAGCTTGCTCTCGGCTGCCCAGCAGCACAGTGAGTAGAGCACGAACGGTTGCCGTCTGCTCCCACAGTCGAAGAGCCAGGAGGGAAAGCATGTGCTGGGCATCTTCAGCACACAGTTAGCTTTGCAACGGTGTCACCATCATTGCTGTCGCTCCTCGGTTTCATACCTAAAAGTCCACTCGAATGCAACCTCTACGGAGCTTGCTCTGAGCTGCCAAGTAGCACAGCGATTAGAGCACGAACGTCTGGCCTCTGCTCCCAGAGCCGAAGAGCCAGGAGAAAAAGCATGTGCTGGGCATCTTCAGCACACAGTCAGCTTTGCAACGGTGTCACCATCATTGCTGTCGCTCCTCGGTTTCATACTTAAAATTCCATTTGAGTGCAACCTCTCCGAAGCTTGTTCTCGGCTGCCCAGGGGCAGAACGATTAGTGCACGAACGTCTGGCTTCTGCACCCAGATCCGAAGAGCCAGGAGGGAAAGCATGTGCTGGGCATCTTCACACACAGTCAGCTTTGCAACGGTGTCACCATCATTGCTGTCGCTCCTCGCTTTCATACCTAAAGGTCCATTTGAATGCACCCTCTTCGGAGGTTTCTCTTGGCTGCCGAGCAGCACAGTGAGTAGAGCAC
Source organism: Pezoporus flaviventris (assembly GCF_033815535.1). NCBI lineage: Eukaryota > Metazoa > Chordata > Aves > Psittaciformes > Psittacidae > Pezoporus > Pezoporus flaviventris. The sequence goes on from NW_026892795.1 coordinate 3,610, forward strand.
GAACGGTTGCCGTCTGCTGCCAGAGCCGAAGAGCAAGGAGGGAAAGCATGTGCTGGGCATCTTCAGCACACAGTCAGCTTTGCAACGGTGTCACCATCATTTCTGTCGCTCCTCGCTTTCATACCTAAAGGTCTATTTGAATGCACCCTCTTCGGAGCTTGCTCTCGGCTGCCCAGCTGCACAGTGAGTAGAGCACCAACAGTTGCCGTCTGCTCCCACAATCGAAGAGCCAGGAGGGAAAGCTGGTGAAAGCTTATGGGTTAGGGTTAGGGTTAGGGTTAGGGTTAGGGTTAGGGGTTAGGGTTAGGGGTTAGGGTTAGGGTTAGAGTTAGGGTTAGGGTTAGGGGTTAGGGTTAGGGTTAGTGTTATAGTTAGGGTTAGGGTTGCCGTATGCTCCCACAGTCGAAGAGCCAGGAGGGAAAGCATGTGCGGGGCATCTTCAGCACACAGTCAGCTTTGCAACGGTGGTCACCATCATTGCTGTCGCTCCTCGCTTTCATACCTAAAGGTCCATTTGAATGCACCCTCTTCGGCGGTTACTCTCGGCTGCCGAGCAGCACAGTGAGTAGAGCACGAACGGTTGCCGTCTGCTGCCAGAGCCGAAGAGCCAGGAGGGAAAGAATGTGCTGGGCATCTTCTGCACACAGTCAGCTTTGCAATGCTGTCACCATTATTGCTGTCACTCCTCGGTTTCATACCTAAAAGTACATTTGAATGCAACCTCTTCAAAGCTGCTTCCAAGCTGCCCAGTAGCACAGCGATTAGTGCAGGAACTTCTGGCTTCTGCTCCCAGATCCGAAGAGCCGGGAGGGAAAGCATGTGCTGGGCATCTTCAGCACACAGTCAGCTTTGCAACAGTGTCACCATCATTGCTGTCGCTCCTAGCATTCATACCTAAACGTCCATTTGAAAGCACCCTCTTCGGAGCTTGCTCTCGGCTGCCCAGCAGCAGAGTGAGTAGAGCACGAACGGTTGCCGTCTGCTAGTACAGTGGAGGAGCCAGGAGGGAAAGCATGTGCTGGGCATCTTCAGCACACAGTTAGCTTTGCAACGGTGTCACCATCATTGCTTTCGCTCCTCGGTTTCATACCTAAAAGTCCACTCGAATGCAACCTCTATGGAGCTTGCTCTGAGCTGCCAAGTAGCGCAGCGATTAGAGCACGAACGTCTGGCCTCTGCTCCCAGAGCCGAAGAGCCAGGAGGGAAAGCATGTGCTGGGCATCTTCAGCACACAGTCAGCTTTGCAACGGTGTCACCATCATTGCTGTCGCTCCTCGGTTTCATACTTAAAAGTCCATTTGAGTGCAACCTCTCCGAAGCTTGTTCTCGGCTGCCCAGGGGCAGAACGATTAGTGCACGAACGTCTGGCTTCTGCTCCCAGATCCGAAGAG
>NW_026892795.1:10000-25000 GCF_033815535.1 Pezoporus flaviventris
TATTGCTGTCACTCCTCGGTTTCATACCTAAAAGTACATTTGAATGCAACCTCTCCAAAGCTGCTTCTCAGCTGCCAAGTAGCTCAGCGATTAGTGCACGAACGTCTGGCCTCTGCTCCCAGAGCCGAAGTGCCAGGAGGGAAAGCATGTGCTGGGCATCTTCAGCACACAGTCAGCTTGCAACGGTGTCACCATCATTGCTGTCGCTCCTCGGTGTCATGCCTAAAGGTCCATTTGAATGCACCCTCTTCGGAGCTTGCTCTCGGCTGCCCGGCAGCACAGTGAGTAGAGCACCAACAGTTGCCGTCTGCTCCCACAATCGAAGAGCCAGGAGGGAAAGCTGGTGCTCTGAATCTTCTGCACACAGTCAGCTTTGCAACAGTGCCTTCATCATTGCTGTCGCTCCTCACTTTCATACCGAGAAGTTCATTTGAATCCAACTTCTCTGCTCGTTGCTCTTGGCTGCCCGTCAGCACAGGAGTAGAGCACGAACGTCTGGCCTCTGCTCTCAGAGCCGAAGAGCCAGGAGGGAAAGCATGTGCTGGGCATCTTCAGCACACAGTCAGCTTTGCAACGGTGTCACCATCATTGCTGTCACTCCTCGCTGTCAAACCTAAAGGTCCATTTGAATGCACCCTCTTCGGAGCTTGCTCTCGGCTGCCCAGCTGCACAGTGAGTAGAGCACGAACGGTTGCCGTCTGCTCCCACAGTCGAAGAGCCAGGAGGGAAAGCATGTGCTGGGCATCTTCAGCACACAGTTAGCTTTGCAACGGTGTCACCATCATTGCTGTCGCTCCTCGGTTTCATACCTAAAAGTCCACTCGAATGCAACCTCTACGGAGCTTGCTCTGAGCTGCCAAGTAGCACAGCGATTAGAGCACGAACGTCTGGCCTCTGCTCCCAGAGCCGAAGAGCCAGGAGGGAAAGCATGTGCTGGGCATCTTCAGCACACAGTCAGCTTTGCAACGGTGTCACCATCATTGCTGTCGCTCCTCGGTTTCATACTTAAAAGTCCATTTGAGTGCAACCTCTCCGAAGCTTGTTCTCGGCTGCCCAGGGGCAGAACGATTAGTGCACGAACGTCTGGCTTCTGCTCCCAGATCCGAAGAGCCAGGAGGGAAAGCATGTGCTGGGCATCTTCAGCACACAGTCAGCTTTGCAACGGTGTCACCATCATTGCTGTCGCTCCTCGCTTTCATACATAAAGGTCCATTTGAATGCACCCTCTTCGGAGCTTGCTCTCGGCTGCCCAGCTGCACAGTGAGTAGAGCACGAACAGTTGCCGTCTGCTCCCACAATCGAAGAGCCAGGAGGGAAAGCTGGTGAAAGCTTAGGATTAGGGTTAGGGTTAGGGCTAGGGTTAGCGTTAGGGGTTAGGGTTAGGGGTTAGGGTTACGGTTAGGGTTAGGGTTAGGGTAAGGGTTAGGGGTTAGGGTTAGGATTAGGGTTATGGTTAGGTTTAGGGTTAGGGTTAGGGTTAGGGGTAGGGTTAGGGTTAGGGTTAGGGTTAGGGTTGGGTTAGGGTTAGGGTTAGGGTTAAGCTTAGGGTTAGGGTTGCCGTCTGCTCCCACAGTCGAAGAGCCAGGCGGGAAAGCATATGCGGGGCAACTTCAGCACACAGTCAGCTTTGCAATGCTGTCACCATTATTGCTGTCACTCCTCGGTTTCATACCTAAAAGTACATTTGAATGCAAAATCTCCAAAGCTGCTTCTCAGCTGCCAAGTAGCTCAGCGATTAGTGCACGAACGTCTGGCCTCTGCTCCCAGAGCCGAAGTGCCAGGAGGGAAAGCATGTGCTGGGCATCTTCAGCACACAGCCAGCTTTGCAACGGTGTCACCATCATTGCTGTCGCTCCTCGCTTTCATACTTAAAAGTCCATTTGAGTGCAACCTCTCCGAAGCTTGTTCTCGGCTGCCCAGGGGCAGAACGATTAGTGCACGAACGTCTGGCTTCTGCTCCCAGACCCGAATAGCCAGGAAGGAAAGCATATGCTGGGCATCTTCAGCACACAGTCAGCTTTGCAACGGTGTCACCATCATTGCTGTCGCTCCTCGGTGTCATACCTAAAGGTCCATTTGAATGCACCCTCTTCAGAGCTTGCTCTCGGCTGCCCAGCAGCACAGAGAGTAGAGCACGAACGGTTGTCGTCTGCTCCCACAGTCGACGAGCCAGGAGGGAAAGCATGTGCTGCGCATCTTCAGCACACAGTCAGCTTTGCAATGCTGTCACCATTATTGCTGTCACTCCTCGGTTTCATACCTAAAAGTACATTTGAATGCAACCTCTCCAAAGCTGCTTCTCAGCTGCCAAGTAGCTCAGCGATTAGTGCACGAACGTCTGGCCTCTGCTCCCAGAGCCGAAGTGCCAGGAGGGAAAGCATGTGCTGGGCATCTTCAGCACACAGTCAGCTTTGCAACGGTGTCACCATCATTGCTGTCGCTCCTCGGTGTCATGCCTAAAGGTCCATTTGAATGCACCCTCTTCGGAGCTTGCTCTCGGCTGCCCGGCAGCACAGTGAGTAGAGCACCAACAGTTGCCGTCTGCTCCCACAATCGAAGAGCCAGGAGGGAAAGCTGGTGCTCTGAATCTTCTGCACACAGTCAGCTTTGCAACAGTGCCTTCATCATTGCTGTCGCTCCTCACTTTCATACCGAGAAGTTCATTTGAATCCAACTTCTCTGCTCGTTGCTCTTGGCTGCCCGTCAGCACAGGAGTAGAGCACGAACGTCTGGCCTCTGCTCTCAGAGCCGAAGAGCCAGGAGGGAAAGCATGTGCTGGGCATCTTCAGCACACAGTCAGCTTTGCAACGGTGTCACCATCATTGCTGTCACTCCTCGCTGTCAAACCTAAAGGTCCATTTGAATGCACCCTCTTCGGAGCTTGCTCTCGGCTGCCCAGCTGCACAGTGTAGAGCACGAACGGTGCCGTCTGCTCCCACAGTCGAAGAGCCAGGAGGAAAGCATGTGCTGGGCATCTTCAGCACACAGTCAGCTTTGCAACGGTGTCACCATCATTGCTGTCGCTCCTCGGTTTCATACCTAAAAGTCCACTCGAATGCAACCTCTACGGAGCTTGCTCTGAGCTGCCAAGTAGCACAGCGATTAGAGCACGAACGTCTGGCCTCTGCTCCCAGAGCCGAAGAGCCAGGAGGGAAAGCATGTGCTGGGCATCTTCAGCACACAGTCAGCTTTGCAACGGTGTCACCATCATTGCTGTCGCTCCTCGGTTTCATACTTAAAAGTCCATTTGAGTGCAACCTCTCCGAAGCTTGTTCTCGGCTGCCCAGGGGCAGAACGATTAGTGCACGAACGTCTGTGCTTCTGCTCCCAGATCCGAAGAGCCAGGAGGGAAAGCATGTGCTGGGCATCTTCAGCACACAGTCAGCTTTGCAACGGTGTCACCATCATTGCTGTCGCTCCTCGCTTTCATACATAAAGGTCCATTTGAATGCACCCTCTTCGGAGCTTGCTCTCGGCTGCCCAGCTGCACAGTGAGTAGAGCACGAACAGTTGCCGTCTGCTCCCACAATCGAAGAGCCAGGAGGGAAAGCTGGTGAAAGCTTAGGATTAGGGTTAGGGTTAGGGCTAGGGTTAGCGTTAGGGGTTAGGGTTAGGGGTTAGGGTTACGGTTAGGGTTAGGGTTAGGGTAAGGGTTAGGGGTTAGGGTTAGGATTAGGGTTATGGTTAGGGTTTAGGGTTAGGGTTAGGGTTAGGGGTAGGGTTAGGGTTAGGGTTAGGGTTAGGGTTGGGTTAGGGTTAGGGTTAGGGTTAAGCTTAGGGTTAGGGTTGCCGTCTGCTCCCACAGTCGAAGAGCCAGCGGGAAAGCATATGCGGGGCAACTTCAGCACACAGTCAGCTTTGCAATGCTGTCACCATTATTGCTGTCACTCCTCGGTTTCATACCTAAAAGTACATTTGAATGCAAAATCTCCAAAGCTGCTTCTCAGCTGCCAAGTAGCTCAGCGATTAGTGCACGAACGTCTGGCCTCTGCTCCCAGAGCCGAAGTGCCAGGAGGGAAAGCATGTGCTGGGCATCTTCAGCACACAGCCAGCTTTGCAACGGTGTCACCATCATTGCTGTCGCTCCTCGCTTTCATACCTAAACGTTCATTTGAAAGCACCCTCTTCAGAGCTTGCTCTCGGCTGCCCAGCTGCACAGTGAGTAGAGCATGAACTTCTGGGCTTCTGCTCCCAGATCCGAAGAGCCGGGAGGGAAAGCATGTGCTGGGCATCTTCAGCACACAGTCAGCTTTGCAACGGTGTCACCATCATTGCTGTCGCTCCTCGCTTTCATACCTAAAGGTCCATTTGAATGCACCCTCTTCGGAGCTTGCTCTCGGCTGCCCAGCAGCACAGTGAGTAGAGCACGAACGGTTGCCGTCTGCTCCCACAGTCGAAGAGCCCAGGAGGGAAAGCATGTGCTGGGCATCTTCAGCACACAGTTAGCTTTGCAACGGTGTCACCATCATTGCTGTCGCTCCTCGCTTTCATACCTAAAAGTCCACTCGAATGCAACCTCTACGGAGCTTGCTCTGAGCTGCCAAGTAGCACAGCGATTAGAGCACGAACGTCTGGCCTCTGCTCCCAGAGCCGAAGAGCCAGGAGAAAAAGCATGTGCTGGGCATCTTCAGCACACAGTCAGCTTTGCAACGGTGTCACCATCATTGCTGTCGCTCCTCGGTTTCATACTTAAAAGTCCATTTGAGTGCAACCTCTCCGAAGCTTGTTCTCGGCTGCCCAGGGGCAGAACGATTAGTGCATGAACGTCAGGCTTCTGCACCCAGATCCGAAGAGCCAGGAGGGAAAGCATGTGCTGGGCATCTTCACACACAGTCAGCTTTGCAACGGTGTCACCATCATTGCTGTCGCTCCTCGCTTTCATACCTAAAGGTCCATTTGAATGCACCCTCTTCGGAGGTTTCTCTTGGCTGCCGAGCAGCACACTGAGTAGAGCACGAACGGTTGCCGTCTGCTGCCAGAGCCGAAGAGCCAGGAGGGAAAGCATGTGCTGGGCATCTTCAGCACACAGTCAGCTTTGCAACGGTGTCACCATCATTGCTGTCGCTCCTAGCTTTGATACCTAAACGTCCATTTGAAAGCACCCTCTTCGGCGCTTGCTCTCGGCTGCCCAGCAGCACAGTGAGTAGAGCACGAGCGGTTGCCGTCTGCTAGCACAGTGGAGGAGCCCGGAGGGAAAGCATGTGCTGGGCATCTTCAGCACACAGTCAGCTTTGCAACGGTGTCACCATCATTGCTGTCGCTCCTCGGTGTCATACCTAAAGGTCCATTTGAATGCACCCTCTTCGGAGCTTGCTCTCGGCTGCCCAGCTGCACAGTGAGTAGAGCACGAACACTTGCCGTCTGCTCCCACAATCGAAGAGCCAGGAGGGAAAGCTGGTGCTCTGAATCTTCTGCACACAATCAGCTTTGCAACAGTGCCTCCATCATTGCTGTCGCTCCTCACTTTCATACCGAGAAGTTTATTTGAATCCAACTTCTCTGCTCGTTTCTCTTGGCTGCCCAGCAGCACAGGAGTAGAGCACGAACGTCTGGCCTCTGCTCTCAGAGCCGAAGAGCCAGGAGGGAAAGCATGTGCTGGGCATCTTCAGCACACAGTCAGCTTTGCAACGGTGTCACCATCATTGCTGTCGCTCCTCGGTGTCATACCTAAAGGTCCATTTGAATGCACCCTCTTCGGAGCTTGCTCTCGGCTGCCCAGCAGCACAGTGAGTAGAGCACGAACGGTTGCCGTCTGCTCCCACAGTCGAAGAGCCAGGAGGGAAAGCATGTGCTGGGCATCTTCAGCACACAGTTAGCTTTGCAACGGTGTCACCATCATTGCTGTCGCTCCTCGGTTTCATACCTAAAAGTCCACTCGAATGCAACCTCTACGGAGCTTGCTCTGAGCTGCCAAGTAGCACAGCGATTAGAGCACGAACGTCTGGCCTCTGCTCCCAGAGCCGAGGAGCCAGGAGAAAAAGCATGTGCTGGGCATCTTCAGCACACAGTCAGCTTTGCAACGGTGTCACCATCATTGCTGTCGCTCCTCGCTTTCATACTTAAAAGTCCATTTGAGTGCAACCTCTCCGAAGCTTGTTCTCGGCTGCCCAGGGGCAGAACGATTAGTGCACGAACGTCTGGCTTCTGCTCCCAGATCCGAAGAGCCAGGAGGGAAAGCATGTGCTGAGCATCTTCAGCACACAGTCAGCATTGCAACGGTGTCACCATCATTGCTGTCGCTCCTCGCTTTCATACATAAAGGTCCATTTGAATGCACCCTCTTCGGAGCTTGCTCTCGGCTGCCAAGCTGCACAGTGAGTAGAGCACGAACAGTTGCCGTCTGCTCCCACAATCGAAGAGCCAGGAGGGAAAGCTGGTGAAAGCTTAGGGTTAGGGTTACGGTTAGGGTTAGCGTTAGGGGTTAGGGTTAGGGGTTAGGGTTACGGTTAGGGTTAGGGTTAGGGTTAGGGTTAGGGTTAGGGGTTAGGGTTAGGATTAGGGTTATGGTTAGGTTTAGGGTTAGGGTTAGGGTTAGGGGTAGGGTTAGGGTTAGGGTTAGGGTTGGGTTAGGGTTAGGGTTAGGGTTAAGCTTAGGGTTAGGGTTGCCGTCTGCTCCCACAGTCGAAGAGCCAGGAGGGAAAGCATATGCGGGGCATCTTCAGCACACAGTCAGCTTTGCAATGCTGTCACCATTATTGCTGTCACTCCTCGGTTTCATACCTAAAAGTACATTTGAATGCAAAATCTCCAAAGCTGCTTCTCAGCTGCCTAGTAGCACAGCGATTAGTGCACGAACTTCTGGCTTCTGCTCCCAGATCCGAAGAGCCCGGAGGGAAAGCATGTGCTGGGCATCTTCAGCACACAGTCAGCTTTGCAACGGTGTCACCATCATTGCTGTCGCTCCTCGCTTTCATACCTAAAGGTCCATTTGAATGCACCCTCTTCGGAGCTTGCTCTCAGCTGCCTAGCAGCACAGTGAGTAGAGCACGAGCGGTTGCCGTGTGCTAGCACAGTGGAGGAGCCAGGAGGGAAAGCATGTGCTGGGCATCTTCAGCACACAGTCAGCTTTGCAACGGTGTCACCATCATTGCTGTCGCTCCTCGCTTTCATACCTAAACGTCCATTTGAAAGCACCCTCTTTGGAGCTTGCTCTCAGCTGCCCAGCAGCACAGTGAGTAGAGCACTAGCGGTTGCCGTGTGCTAGCACAGTGGAGGAGCCAGGAGGGAAAGCATGTGCTGGGCATCTTCAGCACACAGTCAGCTTTGCAACGGTGTCACCATCATTGCTGTCGCTCCTCGGTGTCATACCTAAAGGTCCATTTGAATGCACCCTCTTCGGAGCTTGCTCTTGGCTGCCCAGCATTACAGTGCGAAGAGCACGAACAGTTGCCGTCTGCTCCCACCATCGAAGTGCCAGGAGGGAAAGCTGGTGCTCTGAATCTTCTGCACACAGTCAGCTTTGCAACAGTGCCTCCATCAGTGCTGTCGCTCCACACTTTCATAACGAGAAGTTTATTTGAATCCAACTTCTCTGCTCGTTGCTCTTGGCTGCCCAGCAGCACAGTCAGTAGAGCACGAACGTCTGTCCTCTGCTCTCAGAGCCGAAGAGCCAGGAGGGAAAGCATGTGCTGGGCATCTTCAGCACACAGTCAGCTTTGCAACGGTGTCACCATCATTGCTGTCGCTCCTCGCTTTCATACTTAAAAGTCCATTTGAAAGCACCCTCTTCAGAGTTTGCTCTCGGCTGCCCAGCAGCACAGTGAGTAGAGCAAGAACGGTTGCCGTCTGCTAGCACAGTGGAGGAGCCAGGAGGGAAAGCATGTGCTGGGCATCTTCAGCACACAGTCAGCTTTGCAACGGTGTCACCATCATTGCTGTCGCTCCTCGGTGTCATGCCTAAAGGTCCATTTGAATGCACCCTCTTCGGAGCTTGCTCTCGGCTGCCCAGCTGCACAGTGAGTAGAGCACGAACAGTTGCCGTCTGCTCCCACAATCGAAGAGCCAGGAGGGAAAGCTGGTGAAAGCTTAGGATTAGGGTTAGGGTTAGGGTTAGGGTTAGCGTTAGGGGTTAGGGTTAGGGGTTAGGGTTACGGTTAGGGTTAGGGTTAGGGTAAGGGTTAGGGGTTAGGGTTAGGATTAGGGTTATGGTTAGGTTTAGGGTTAGGGTTAGGGTTAGGGGTAGGGTTAGGGTTAGGGTTAGGGTTAGGGTTGGGTTAGGGTTAGGGTTAGGGTTAAGCTTAGGGTTAGGGTTGCCGTCTGCTCCCACAGTCGAAGAGCCAGGCGGGAAAGCATATGCGGGGCAACTTCAGCACACAGTCAGCTTTGCAATGCTGTCACCATTATTGCTGTCACTCCTCGGTTTCATACCTAAAAGTACATTTGAATGCAAAATCTCCAAAGCTGCTTCTCAGCTGCCAAGTAGCTCAGCGATTAGTGCACGAACGTCTGGCCTCTGCTCCCAGAGCCGAAGTGCCAGGAGGGAAAGCATGTGCTGGGCATCTTCAGCACACAGCCAGCTTTGCAACGGTGTCACCATCATTGCTGTCGCTCCTCGCTTTCATACCTAAACGTCCATTTGAAAGCACCCTCTTCAGAGCTTGCTCTCGGCTGCCCAGCTGCACAGTGAGTAGAGCATGAACTTCTGGCTTCTGCTCCCAGATCCGAAGAGCCGGGAGGGAAAGCATGTGCTGGGCATCTTCAGCACACAGTCAGCTTTGCAACGGTGTCACCATCATTGCTGTCGCTCCTCGCTTTCATACCTAAAGGTCCATTTGAATGCACCCTCTTCGGAGCTTGCTCTCGGCTGCCCAGCAGCACAGTGAGTAGAGCACGAACGGTTGCCGTCTGCTCCCACAGTCGAAGAGCCAGGAGGGAAAGCATGTGCTGGGCATCTTCAGCACACAGTTAGCTTTGCAACGGTGTCACCATCATTGCTGTCGCTCCTCGCTTTCATACCTAAAAGTCCACTCGAATGCAACCTCTACGGAGCTTGCTCTGAGCTGCCAAGTAGCACAGCGATTAGAGCACGAACGTCTGGCCTCTGCTCCCAGAGCCGAAGAGCCAGGAGAAAAAGCATGTGCTGGGCATCTTCAGCACACAGTCAGCTTTGCAACGGTGTCACCATCATTGCTGTCGCTCCTCGGTTTCATACTTAAAAGTCCATTTGAGTGCAACCTCTCCGAAGCTTGTTCTCGGCTGCCCAGGGGCAGAACGATTAGTGCATGAACGTCAGGCTTCTGCACCCAGATCCGAAGAGCCAGGAGGGAAAGCATGTGCTGGGCATCTTCACACACAGTCAGCTTTGCAACGGTGTCACCATCATTGCTGTCGCTCCTCGCTTTCATACCTAAAGGTCCATTTGAATGCACCCTCTTCGGAGGTTTCTCTTGGCTGCCGAGCAGCACACTGAGTAGAGCACGAACGGTTGCCGTCTGCTGCCAGAGCCGAAGAGCCAGGAGGGAAAGCATGTGCTGGGCATCTTCAGCACACAGTCAGCTTTGCAACGGTGTCACCATCATTGCTGTCGCTCCTAGCTTTGATACCTAAACGTCCATTTGAAAGCACCCTCTTCGGCGTTTGCTCTCGGCTGCCCAGCAGCACAGTGAGTAGAGCACGAGCGGTTGCCGTCTGCTAGCACAGTGGAGGAGCCCGGAGGGAAAGCATGTGCTGGGCATCTTCAGCACACAGTCAGCTTTGCAACGGTGTCACCATCATTGCTGTCGCTCCTCGGTGTCATACCTAAATGTCCATTTGAATGCACCCTCTTCGGAGCTTGCTCTCGGCTGCCCAGCTGCACAGTGAGTAGAGCACGAACACTTGCCGTCTGCTCCCACAATCGAAGAGCCAGGAGGGAAAGCTGGTGCTCTGAATCTTCTGCACACAATCAGCTTTGCAACAGTGCCTCCATCATTGCTGTCGCTCCTCACTTTCATACCGAGAAGTTTATTTGAATCCAACTTCTCTGCTCGTTTCTCTTGGCTGCCCAGCAGCACAGGAGTAGAGCACGAACGTCTGGCCTCTGCTCTCAGAGCCGAAGAGCCAGGAGGGAAAGCATGTGCTGGGCATCTTCAGCACACAGTCAGCTTTGCAACGGTGTCACCATCATTGCTGTCGCTCCTCGGTGTCATACCTAAAGGTCCATTTGAATGCACCCTCTTCGGAGCTTGCTCTCGGCTGCCCAGCAGCACAGTGAGTAGAGCACGAACGGTTGCCGTCTGCTCCCACAGTCGAAGAGCCAGGAGGGAAAGCATGTGCTGGGCATCTTCAGCACACAGTTAGCTTTGCAACGGTGTCACCATCATTGCTGTCGCTCCTCGGTTTCATACCTAAAAGTCCACTCGAATGCAACCTCTACGGAGCTTGCTCTGAGCTGCCAAGTAGCACAGCGATTAGAGCACGAACGTCTGGCCTCTGCTCCCAGAGCCGAGGAGCCAGGAGAAAAAGCATGTGCTGGGCATCTTCAGCACACAGTCAGCTTTGCAACGGTGTCACCATCATTGCTGTCGCTCCTCGCTTTCATACTTAAAAGTCCATTTGAGTGCAACCTCTCCGAAGCTTGTTCTCGGCTGCCCAGGGGCAGAACGATTAGTGCACGAACGTCTGGCTTCTGCTCCCAGATCCGAAGAGCCAGGAGGGAAAGCATGTGCTGAGCATCTTCAGCACACAGTCAGCATTGCAACGGTGTCACCATCATTGCTGTCGCTCCTCGCTTTCATACATAAAGGTCCATTTGAATGCACCCTCTTCGGAGCTTGCTCTCGGCTGCCAAGCTGCACAGTGAGTAGAGCACGAACAGTTGCCGTCTGCTCCCACAATCGAAGAGCCAGGAGGGAAAGCTGGTGAAAGCTTAGGGTTAGGGTTACGGTTAGGGTTAGCGTTAGGGGTTAGGGTTAGGGGTTAGGGTTACGGTTAGGGTTAGGGTTAGGGTTAGGGTTAGGGTTAGGGGTTAGGGTTAGGATTAGGGTTATGGTTAGGTTTAGGGTTAGGGTTAGGGTTAGGGGTAGGGTTAGGGTTAGGGTTAGGGTTGGGTTAGGGTTAGGGTTAGGGTTAAGCTTAGGGTTAGGGTTGCCGTCTGCTCCCACAGTAGAAGAGCCAGGAGGGAAAGCATATGCGGGGCATCTTCAGCACACAGTCAGCTTTGCAATGCTGTCACCATTATTGCTGTCACTCCTCGGTTTCATACCTAAAAGTACATTTGAATGCAAAATCTCCAAAGCTGCTTCTCAGCTGCCCAGTAGCACAGCGATTAGTGCACGAACTTCTGGCTTCTGCTCCCAGATCCGAAGAGCCGGGAGGGAAAGCATGTGCTGGGCATCTTCAGCACACAGTCAGCTTTGCAACGGTGTCACCATCATTGCTGTCGCTCCTCGCTTTCATACCTAAAGGTCCATTTGAATGCACCCTCTTCGGAGCTTGCTCTCAGCTGCCTAGCAGCACAGTGAGTAGAGCACGAGCGGTTGCCGTGTGCTAGCACAGTGGAGGAGCCAGGAGGGAAAGCATGTGCTGGGCATCTTCAGCACACAGTCAGCTTTGCAACGGTGTCACCATCATTGCTGTCGCTCCTCGCTTTCATACCTAAACGTCCATTTGAAAGCACCCTCTTTGGAGCTTGCTCTCAGCTGCCCAGCAGCACAGTGAGTAGAGCACTAGCGGTTGCCGTGTGCTAGCACAGTGGAGGAGCCAGGAGGGAAAGCATGTGCTGGGCATCTTCAGCACACAGTCAGCTTTGCAACGGTGTCACCATCATTGCTGTCGCTCCTCGGTGTCATACCTAAAGGTCCATTTGAATGCACCCTCTTCGGAGCTTGCTCTTGGCTGCCCAGCATTACAGTGCGAAGAGCACGAACAGTTGCCGTCTGCTCCCACCATCGAAGTGCCAGGAGGGAAAGCTGGTGCTCTGAATCTTCTGCACACAGTCAGCTTTGCAACAGTGCCTCCATCAGTGCTGTCGCTCCACACTTTCATAACGAGAAGTTTATTTGAATCCAACTTCTCTGCTCGTTGCTCTTGGCTGCCCAGCAGCACAGTCAGTAGAGCACGAACGTCTGTCCTCTGCTCTCAGAGCCGAAGAGCCAGGAGGGAAAGCATGTGCTGGGCATCTTCAGCACACAGTCAGCTTTGCAACGGTGTCACCATCATTGCTGTTGCTCCTCGCTTTCATACCTAAAGGTCCATTTGAATGCACCCTCTTCGGAGCTTGCTCTCGGCTGCCCAGCAGCACAGTGAGTAGAGCACGAACGGTTGCCGTCTGCTCCCACAGTCGAAGAGCCAGGAGGGAAAGCATGTGCTGGGCATCTTCAGCACACAGTTAGCTTTGCAACGGTGTCACCATCATTTCTGTCGCTCCTCGGTTTCATACCTAAAAGTCCACTCGAATGCAACCTCTACGGAGCTTGCTCTGAGCTGCCAAGTAGCACAGCGATTAGAGCACGAACGTCTGGCCTCTGCTCCCAGAGCCGAAGAGCCAGGAGAAAAAGCATGTGCTGGGCATCTTCAGCACACAGTCAGCTTTGCAACGGTGTCACCATCATTGCTGTCGCTCCTCGGTTTCATACTTAAAAGTCATTTGAGTGCAACCTCTCCGAAGCTTGATCTCGGCTGCCCAGGGGCAGAACGATTAGTGCACGAACGTCTGGCTTCTGCTCCCAGATCCGAAGAGCCAGGAGGGAAAGCATGTGCTGGGCATCTTCAGCACACAGTCAGCTTTGCAAAGGTGTCACCATCATTGCTGTCGCTCCTCGCTTTCATACCTAAACGCCCATTTGAAAGCACCCTCTTCGGAGCTTGCTCTCGGCTGCCCAGCAGCACAGTGAGTAGAGCACGAACGTTCGCCGTCTGCGCCCACAGTCGAAGAGCAAGGAGGGAAAGCATGTGCTGGGCATCTTCAGCACACAGTCAGCTTTGCAACGGTGTCACCATCATTGCTGTCGCTCCTCGCTTTCATACCTAAAGGTCTATTTGAATGCACCCTCTTCGGAGCTTGCTCTCGGCTGCCCAGCTGCACAGTGAGTAGAGCACCAACAGTTGCCGTCTGCTCCCACAGTCGAAGAGCCAGGAGGGAAAGCTGGTGAAAGCTTAGGGTTAGGGTTAGGGTTAGGGTTAGGGTTAGGGTTAGGGTTAGGGGTTAGGGTTAGGGGTTAGGGTTAGGGTTAGAGTTAGGGTTAGGGTTAGGGGTTAGGGTTAGGGTTAGTGTTATAGTTAGGGTTAGGGTTGCCGTATGCTCCCACAGTCGAAGAGCCAGGAGGGAAAGCATGTGCTGAGCATCTTCAGCACACAGTCAGCTTTGCAACGGTGTCACCATCATTGCTGTCGCTCCTCGCTTTCATACCTAAAGGTCCATTTGAATGCACCCTCTTCGGCGGTTACTCTCGTCTGCCGAGCAGCACAGTGAGTAGAGCACGAACGGTTGCCGTCTGCTGCCAGAGCCGAAGAGCCAGGAGGGAAAGAATGTGCTGGGCATCTTCTGCACACAGTCAGCTTTGCAATGCTGTCACCATTATTGCTGTCACTCCTCGGTTTCATACCTAAAAGTACATTTGAATGCAACCTCTTCAAAGCTGCTTCCAAGCTGCCCAGTAGCACAGCGATTAGTGCAGGAACTTCTGGCTTCTGCTCCCAGATCCGAAGAGCCGGGAGGGAAAGCATGTGCTGGGCATCTTCAGCACACAGTCAGCTTTGCAATGCTGTCACCATCATTGCTGTCGCTCCTAGCATTCATACCTAAAGGTCCATTTGAAAGCACCCTCTTCGGAGCTTGCTCTCGGCTGCCCAGCAGCACAGTGAGTAGAGCACGAACGGTTGCCGTCTGCTAGTACAGTGGAGGAGCCAGGAGGGAAAGCATGTGCTGGGCATCTTCAGCACACAGTTAGCTTTGCAACGGTGTCACCATCATTGCTTTCGCTCCTCGGTTTCATACCTAAAAGTCCACTCGAATGCAACCTCTATGGAGCTTGCTCTGAGCTGCCAAGTAGCACAGCGATTAGAGCACGAACGTCTGGCCTCTGCTCCCAGAGCCGAAGAGCCAGGAGGGAAAGCATGTGCTGGGCATCTTCAGCACACAGTCAGCTTTGCAACGGTGTCACCATCATTGCTGTCGCTCCTCGGTTTCATACTTAAAAGTCCATTTGAGTGCAACCTCTCCGAAGCTTGTTCTCGGCTGCCCAGGGGCAGAACGATTAGTGCACGAACGTCTGGCTTCTGCTCCCAGATCCGAAGAGCCAGGAGGGAAAGCATGTGCTGGGCATCTTCAGCACACAGTCAGCTTTGCAACGGTGTCACCATCATTGCTGTCGCTCCTCGCTTTCATACCTAAAGGTCCATTTGAATGCACCCTCTTCGGAGCTTGCTCTCGGCTGCCCAGCTGCACAGTGAGTAGAGCACGAACAGTTGCCGTCTGCTCCCACAATCGAAGAGCCAGGAGGGAAAGCTGGTGAAAGCTTAGGGTTAGGGTTAGGGTTAGGGTTAGGGTTAGGGGTTAGGGTTAGGGTTAGGGTTAGGGTTAGGCGTTAGGGTTAGGGGTTAGGGTTAGGTTTAGGGTTAGGGGTTAGGGTTAGGGTTAGGGTTATGGTTAGGTTTAGGGTTAGGGTTAGGGTTAGGGGTAGGGTTAGGTTTAGGGTTAGGGTTAGGGTTGGGTTAGGGTTAGGGTTAGGGTTAGGGTTAGGGTTAGGGTTAGGGTTGGGTTAGGGTTAGGGTTAGGACTAGGGTTAGGGTTAGGGTTGCCGTCTGCTCCCACAGTCGAAGAGCCAGGAGGGAAATCATGTGCGGGGCATCTTCAGCACACAGTAAGCTTTGCAATGCTGTCACTATTATTGCTGTCACTCCTCGGTTTCATACCTAAAAGTACATTTGAATGCAACCTCTCCAAAGCTCCTTGTCAGCTGCCCAGTAGCACAGCGATCAGTGCACGAACTTCTGGCTTCTGCTCCCAGATCCGAAGAGCCGGGAGGGAAAGCATGTGCTGAGCATCTTCAGCACACAGTCAGCTTTGCAACAGTGCCTCCA
>NW_026892796.1:115000-117500 GCF_033815535.1 Pezoporus flaviventris
CAGAGGCCAGACGTTCGTGCTCTAATCGCTGTGCTACTTGGCAGCTCAGAGCAAGCTCCGTAGAGGTTGCATTCGAGTGGACTTTTAGGTATGAAAGCGAGGAGCGACAGCAATGATGGTGACACCGTTGCAAAGCTAACTGTGTGCTGAAGATGCCCAGCACATGCTTTCCCTCCTGGCTCTTCGACTGTGGGAGCAGACGGCAACCGTTCGTGCTCTACTCACTGTGCTGCTGGGCAGCCGAGAGCAAGCTCCGAAGAGGGTGCATTCAAATGGACCTTTAGGTATGAAAGCGAGGAGCGACAGCAATGATGGTGACACCGTTGCAAAGCTGACTGTGTGCTGAAGATGCCCAGCACATGCTTTCCCTCCTGGCTCTTCGACTGTGGGAGCAGACGGCAACCGTTCGTGCTCTACTCACTGTGCTGCTGGGCAGCCGAGAGCAAGCTCTGAAGAGGGTGCATTCAAATGGACCTTTAGGGTATGACACTGAGGAGCGACAGCAATGATGGTGACACCGTTGCAAAGCTGACTGTGTGCTGAAGATGCCCAGCACATGCTTTCCCTCCTGGCTCTTCGACTGTGGGAGCAGACGGCAACCGTTCGTGCTCTACTCACTGTGCTGCTGGGCAGCCGAGAGCAAGCTCCGAAGAGGGCGCTTTCAAATGGACCTTTCGGTATGAAAGCGAGGAGCGACAGCAATGATGGTGACACCGTTGCAAAGCTGACTGTGTGCTGAAGATGCCCAGCACATGCTTTCCCTCCTGGCTCTCGGCGCTGGGAGCAGAGGCCAGACGTTCGTGCACTAATCGCTGAGCTTCTGGGCAGCTGAGAAGCAGCTTTGGAGAGGTTGCATTCAAATGTACTTTTAGGTATGAAACCGAGGGAGTGACAGCAATAATGGTGACAGCATTGCAAAGCTGACTGTGTGCTGAAGATGCCCCGCACATGCTTTCCCTCCTGGCTCTTCGACTGTGGGAGCAGACGGCAACCCTAACCCTAACCCTAACCCTAACCCAACCAACCCTAACCCTAACCCTAACCCTAACCCTACCCTAACCCTAACCCTAACCCTAACCCCTACCCTAACCCTAACCCTAACCCTAACCCTAACCCTAAGCTTTCACCAGCTTTCCCTCCTGGCTCTTCGATTGTGGGAGCAGACGGCAACTGTTCGTGCTCTACTCACTGTGCAGCTGGGCAGCCGAGAGCAAGCTCCGAAGAGGGTGCATTCAAATGGACCTTTAGGTATGAAAGCGAGGAGCGACAGCAATGATGGTGACACCGTTGCAAAGCTGACTGTGTGCTGAAGATGCCCAGCACATGCTTTCCCTCCTGGCTCTTCGGATCTGGGAGCAGAAGCCAGACGTTCGTGCACTAATCGTTCTGCCCCTGGGCAGCCGAGAACAAGCTTCGGAGAGGTTGCATTCAAATGGACTTTTAAGTATGAAAGCGAGGAGCGACAGCAATGATGGTGACACCGTTGCAAAGCTGACTGTGTGCTGAAGATGCCCAGCACATGCTTTCCCTCCTGGCTCTTCGGCTCTGGGAGCAGAGGCCAGACGTTCGTGCTCTAATCGCTGTGCTACTTGGCAGCTCAGAGCAAGCTCCGTAGAGGTTGCATTCGAGTGGACTTTTAGGTATGAAAGCGAGGAGCGACAGCAATGATGGTGACACCGTTGCAAAGCTAACTGTGTGCTGAAGATGCCCAGCACATGCTTTCCCTCCTGGCTCTTCGACTGTGGGAGCAGACGGCAACCGTTCGTGCTCTACTCACTGTGCTGCTGGGCAGCCGAGAGCAAGCTCCGAAGAGGGTGCATTCAAATGGACCTTTAGGTATGAAAGCGAGGAGCGACAGCAATGATGGTGACACCGTTGCAAAGCTGACTGTGTGCTGAAGATGCCCAGCACATGCTTTCCCTCCTGGCTCTTCGACTGTGGGAGCAGACGGCAACCGTTCGTGCTCTACTCACTGTGCTGCTGGGCAGCCGAGAGCAAGCTCTGAAGAGGGTGCATTCAAATGGACCTTTAGGTATGACACTGAGGAGCGACAGCAATGATGGTGACACCGTTGCAAAGCTGACTGTGTGCTGAAGATGCCCAGCACATGCTTTCCCTCCTGGCTCTTCGACTGTGGGAGCAGACGGCAACCGTTCGTGCTCTACTCACTGTGCTGCTGGGCAGCCGAGAGCAAGCTCCGAAGAGGGCGCTTTCAAATGGACCTTTCGGTATGAAAGCGAGGAGCGACAGCAATGATGGTGACACCGTTGCAAAGCTGACTGTGTGCTGAAGATGCCCAGCACATGCTTTCCCTCCTGGCTCTTCGGCGCTGGGAGCAGAGGCCAGACGTTCGTGCACTAATCGCTGAGCTTCTGGGCAGCTGAGAAGCAGCTTTGGAGAGGTTGCATTCAAATGTACTTTTAGGTATGAAACCGAGGAGTGACAGCAATAATGGTGACAGCATTGCAAAGCTGACTGTGTGCTGAAGATGCCCCGCACA
>NW_026892796.1:127500-130000 GCF_033815535.1 Pezoporus flaviventris
TAACCCTAACCCTAACCCTAACCCAACCCTAACCCTAACCCTAACCCTAACCCTACCCCTAACCCCTAACCCTAACCCTAACCCTAACCCTAACCCTAAGCTTTCACCAGCTTTCCCTCCTGGCTCTTCGATTGTGGGAGCAGACGGCAACTGTTCGTGCTCTACTCACTGTGCAGCTGGGCAGCCGAGAGCAAGCTCCGAAGAGGGTGCATTCAAATGGACCTTTAGGTATGAAAGCGAGGAGCGACAGCAATGATGGTGACACCGTTGCAAAGCTGACTGTGTGCTGAAGATGCCCAGCACATGCTTTCCCTCCTGGCTCTTCGGATCTGGGAGCAGAAGCCAGACGTTCGTGCACTAATCGTTCTGCCCCTGGGCAGCCGAGAACAGGCTTCGGAGAGGTTGCATTCAAATGGACTTTTAAGTATGAAAGCGAGGAGCGACAGCAATGATGGTGACACCGTTGCAAAGCTGACTGTGTGCTGAAGATGCCCAGCACATGCTTTCCCTCCTGGCTCTTCGGCTCTGGGAGCAGAGGCCAGACGTTCGTGCTCTAATCGCTGTGCTACTTGGCAGCTCAGAGCAAGCTCCGTAGAGGTTGCATTCGAGTGGACTTTTAGGTATGAAAGCGAGGAGCGACAGCAATGATGGTGACACCGTTGCAAAGCTAACTGTGTGCTGAAGATGCCCCGCACATGCTTTCCCTCCTGGCTCTTCGACTGTGGGAGCAGACGGCAACCGTTCGTGCTCTACTCACTGTGCTGCTGGGCAGCCGAGAGCAAGCTCCGAAGAGGGTGCATTCAAATGGACCTTTAGGTATGAAAGCGAGGAGCGACAGCAATGATGGTGACACCGTTGCAAAGCTGACTGTGTGCTGAAGATGCCCAGCACATGCTTTCCCCTCCTGGCTCTTCGACTGTGGGAGCAGACGGCAACCGTTCGTGCTCTACTCCCTGTGCTGCTGGCAGCCGAGAGCAAGCTCTGAAGAGGGTGCATTCAAATGGACCTTTAGGTATGACACTGAGGAGCGACAGCAATGATGGTGACACCGTTGCAAAGCTGACTGTGTGCTGAAGATGCCCAGCACATGCTTTCCCTCCTGGCTCTTCGACTGTGGGAGCAGACGGCAACCGTTCGTGCTCTACTCACTGTGCTGCTGGGCAGCCGAGAGCAAGCTCCGAAGAGGGCGCTTCAAATGGACCTTTCGGTATGAAAGCGAGGAGCGACAGCAATGAGGGTGACACCGTTGCAAAGCTGACTGTGTGCTGAAGATGCCCAGCACATGCTTTCCCTCCTGGCTCTTCGGCGCTGGGAGCAGAGGCCAGACGCTCGTGCACTAATCGCTGAGCTTCTGGGCAGCTGAGAAGCAGCTTTGGAGAGGTTGCATTCAAATGTACTTTTAGTTATGAAACCGAGGAGTGACAGCAATAATGGTGACAGAATTGCAAAGCTGACTGTGTGCTGAAGATGCCCCGGCACATGCTTTCCCTCCTGGCTCTTCGACTGTGGGAGCAGACGGCAACCCTAACCCCTAACCCTAACCCTAACCCAACCCTAACCCTAACCCTAACCCTAACCCTACCCCTAACCCTAACCCTAACCCTAACCCTAACCCCTAACCCCTAACCCTAACCCTAACCCTAACCCTAACCCTAAGCTTTCACCAGCTTCCCTCCTGGCTCTTCGATTGTGGGAGCAGACGGCAACTGTTCGTGCTCTACTCACTGTGCAGCTGGGCAGCCGAGAGCAAGCTCCGAAGAGGGTGCATTCAAATGGACCTTTAGGTATGAAAGCGAGGAGCGACAGCAATGATGGTGACACCGTTGCAAAGCTGACTGTGTGCTGAAGATGCCCAGCACATGCTTTCCCTCCTGGCTCTTCGGATCTGGGAGCAGAAGCCAGACGTTCGTGCACTAATCGTTCTGCCCCTGGGCAGCCGAGAACAAGCTTCGGAGAGGTTGCATTCAAATGGACTTTTAAGTATGAAAGCGAGGAGCGACAGCAATGATGGTGACACCGTTGCAAAGCTGACTGTGTGCTGAAGATGCCCAGCACATGCTTTCCCTCCTGGCTCTTCGGCGCTGGGAGCAGAGGCCAGACGTTCGTGCACTAATCGCTGAGCTTCTGGGCAGCTGAGAAGCAGCTTGGAGAGGTTGCATTCAAATGTACTTTTAGGTATGAAACCGAGGAGTGACAGCAATAATGGTGACAGCATTGCAAAGCTGACTGTGTGCTGAAGATGCCCCAGCACATGCTTTCCCTCCTGGCTCTTCGACTGTGGGAGCAGACGGCAACCCTAACCCTAACCCTAACCCTAACCCAACCCTAACCCTAACCCTACCCTAACCCTACCCCTAACCCTAACCTAACCCTAACCTACCCTAACCCTAAGCTTCACCAGCTTTCCCTCCTGGCTCTTCGATTGTGGGAGCAGACGGCAACTGTTCGTGCTCTACTCACTGTGCTGCTGGGCAGCCGAGAGCAAGCTCCGAAGAGGGTG